>NC_057794.1:171564496-171572544 GCF_018294505.1 Triticum aestivum | reverse complement strand
GCTCAATCTGTTATTGTTAGAAAATAATTGTAGTTGAATTATCATTCTGTTTTACAATAAAGTTACGTAGGGAAGGATTGTTTATTTACTAACCAGCTTTGCCGTATGGTGATTTTGATGCTTATCTTCATAATATTGACTATATCAGCATTTGGTTTACTTGGTGACCTATGCAGTGAAGGCTTTGATGTAGGATGTTCTACTTATTTTCATTTTTTGTGCATACAATCATCTCGAGCGTACATGGATACCTCTCAGAACGTGGTGCAGCTGTTGCCGCCGCCGGTGCCGTTGCTATTTCCTTCACCCATCACGAGAGGAGCGGAAGGCTCACAAGGAAGATCGGTCGATGCCTTTTTTTGACATAAAGATTGATCGGTGCCTGCCAGCAGGCCAAGCCTGATTAAGCACAATGGGCCTACATACGTGTATGGATCAGCAGTCCAAAGAAGAGCAGACGATGGCGATGGACCAGTCCAGGCCTGATTAACCACAATGGGCCTAGGTAAGTGTACGGCGCAGCAGCCCAAGAAACACCAGACGATGGCCGATCGATCTAATCAGACGGCAACGACGTTAAAACACTGTGAGGAGCCATAGCTCGTTCCGTTATACCGTTTCTTAATAGTTAGCCCCTAAGATAATTTGCACTCACACACACACACACTTCATGCACACACAACACACACACACAGCCGCCATGGCCAGCTGCAGTAGTAGCCGACGGTAGCAGCAGGCAGTAACATCAAGCAAGTAGTAGCAACAGTTGGTGGGAAGCAGCAAGCAGCGACAATGGCACATGTAGCAGGAGGAGCAAGCAGTACACAACAGTAGTTGAGCAGTAGTATGCAGGAGCGGCAACTGCACAGCAGAGAGCAACGACAGCAGGGAGCAACGGTAGCAGGTGTCGATTCTATATCCATCATATCTCGTAGCATGGGTCCTAAGCTAGGTGTCTTGAAACGATGGTAACATAGACACAAGATTTTACCTAGGTTCGGGCTCTCTCGAAGAGATAATACCGTATGTCCTGCTTTTGATTGTATTCATATGTGGTGTAGTACAGAGTACATGTGTCTACCATGAGATTTTTCTAATGAATATGAGTTGATCTATTGACCAGCCTGGCCTCGGTTTATATAATATACCATAGGCCTAGGATTTGGAGGAGTCCTCGTCTTAAGCGCCAACACTACAAAAAAGACACATTTGTGACATTTTGGCCAGGACAAATTTTTGTTCTGTCATGCTTATGACACTTCTATGACAATAATTGTGACAAAAACATGTATCATCATAGATGTGGTGGGCTCCTACTTCTATGACAAAAAATCATGACAGAAATGGGCTTTTCGTCCTAGGTGGGCCGGGGACACACCTGCATGACATTCTTTGGTCCATCCATGATGGAAAAATCATGGTAGAAGCGAGGGCGAGGAAATATCAGAGAGTTCCCGGTTACGGTGGGTAGTCGGGGCCGAGCGATGCACGGAGGTTTGCACGTTTCTCTCGTACACGTACACGCGTGTGTGCGAGGCGTTGGGCTCTAACTGAACCCGAGTGAGGCGTTTGCTTACTGAACCCAAGCAATTGCACTAGCTACGTTACTGAACCCGAGCGATCGATCCCCTGGCTGTTAACTGAACCCGGGCGATTCCTTCGCGCTACTGCTCCTAACTGAAGCTAATCGAACCTACTACCTCTTGATGAACAATGACCATTGTTGGGGGTTGGATGAACAGTTCCCGGTGGGGGTTGGATGAACAGGACCTCGTGGTAGTAGAGGTATTGCCGCTGGATGAACAAGACCCCTATCAAGGAGGTGGGGGTGGATGAACAGGACCCCATGGAGGACTGATTGAACAGTAGCTATTGGAGGCTAGATGAACAGGACCCCCTGGAGGGCTAGTTGAGCAGTAGCCGGTGGAGGCTCGATTAACAGTAGCCCATAGATGAACAGTAGCTGGTGGAGGCAGGAGGAAGGTCGCGGTGGATGAATAGTAGCAGGTGGAGGCTGGAGGAAGTCGACGATGGATGAACAATAGGCCGTGGAGGCTGGAGGAAGTCGACGGTGGATGAACAGTAGCCCATGGAGGCTGGAGCAAGGCAGTAGACGGTGGATGAACAGTAGCTCATAGGGTCCCGTTTTGCGGTATGCCACACCCCTCCCGATGAGCAGGACCTCGTTTCGACCATAGGCGCTCCAACACAAGTCCGTTTCCTTTGTTTTGTGGTACGCCACACCCCTCCCGATCAACATCACCCGTTTCGACCATGGGAGCTCGAATATAAGTCCGTTTCCTCCGTTCTGCGGTACGCCACACCCCTCCCGATCAACAGGACCCCGTTTCGACCATAGGCACTTGAACAGAAGTCCGTTTCCTCCGTTTTGCGGTACGCCAAACCTCATTACGGCTGTTTCGTCCAAGTCGGTTGGCTCCCGATGAACACGATGCATTTCGACCCAGTCTATTGCCTCCTAATGAACATGACATTGTTTCTCTGTTCCGACCCAACCGGTTGGCTGCCAATGAGTAGGACGCCGTTGTTGTACGCATTCGAGACCCTGCCCGTATGTATGTATGTAGCCGTATTTACTTTCTTGCACCGTGGCTGCACGTACGTGTACACGATATAGACGGGGGCTACGTGACACGTTGGCGGTTCTACTACGACACGTGCCGCTCCTTACTCGGCCATGGTTCATCGATGCAGAGAGACCGATCGACCACTATGTACGTGCACGTTCATGACCAGACAGATAATGCTACGTATGCTTCAACCGGGTGGGTCCCAGCAATCAGGGAGGACAAGGAGGCACTTCCTTGCGTGCGAATATTTAGCTGGCGGGTCCCAGCTATCAGGGGCGGAATCATTTTTTCTACAATAAGGAGGCACTTCCGCGTGCAAAGATGTTGTTGGTGGGTCCTAGGTGTCAGGGGCAGGAATAAGGAGGACTTCCTTCCGTGCGAAGATATATGTGGTGGGTCCCAGCTTTCAGGGGGAGGAATAATTTTATTTTCACATAATAAGGAGGCGGTTGCATGCGTGCGTCCATGGACCTGGTGCGTCCCCACTGTCAGCGTCTCCATGTACAATCCTCTTCTGACAACTCTCGTTTGTTGGCCATGTTGACCACACCGCGCCGAGCGCACCAAGGCGGTGGACAGCGGCGAGGCCCCGGATGGCAATGAGTCGGAGATGGGAAGACATGGCAGTGGAGTTGTACGAGGGTTAATTGGTTTTGGTGCGGCATGGTTCTGCTGTCGGCGGAGAATAACAAGAGGTGTGGAGGGGTGGAGGGGTGGAGGGGTGGAGGGATGGCCTGGCCTGGGGTGGGATAGCGCTTCGTAGCAAAGCGTGCTAAGGAGAGATGCTAGCGGCCGGAAGCAGGAGCAGGTAGCCTCAGAGCCGCCGGAGGAAGAAGACGATAGATTGAAGATGGATGCCGGCCGTTGGATGTAAATCCAACGACTATGGATGTCAGAATCATTTGTTGACTAAGTTGACAACGCCTTGCATTGGCTTCGACCTATTGGCCCACATTCCAGCCTCCAAAAATGTGGCACATATTCAACCTTTTTTTAATTTACAGTCCATTTACTGGGCAGGGTGAACAACTAATGTAGCATCCATGCGGCCATTTATTATTTTCTTCTAGAAAACTACAACCCATTTGCACTTCCTTGAAATACACGAATTTGCCGGGCTGGGTGAACAAATAATGTGGCGTCCACGCGGTCCATTTATTTTATTTTCTAAAAAATTACAACCCATTTGCACTTTCTCGAAATACACAATGTTTCTAGGCTGGTTCTAATTATAGTGTTGGGTTGGGGCATCAATGTTTTCAAAAAATAAACTAGGGCTGAGCATTTTGTTATAAATATATTTAAATAGTAAGCGCTTTATTATTAAATTGGTCCTTAAATCTTAAAGCTTTTGTGCACAATCACTAGGATTTTCATTGCCTTAAAGTAAAAAAACCCAGGATTTTATTCAAAAATATTTTTATAAGGCATGGGGTATTATTTCTTATATATGTAAGTATATGTTCAATATATGATGATAATAACAATAGTATATAATAACATATAAAATAGTAAGAAGAAATCTGGTAATTAACGAAGATAGCGCTCCCACCCACCCACTCCTAAACCCCAGGCCGCCGGCGATCCTCTCCCTCCTCTAGTGATTTGGTGATTGGCTCTGATCATCTTCTTCAGCGCTCTTTGATCTCTCCTCCTATACCCTTTGTGATGGGTTCCTCTTTTGGGTCTACCCCTGGCTTGGATTTCTCCAAGGGTAGAGTTTTTGCTGATGAGATCTATAAGGCCTCGGGCCTCATAGTTCTTCCCATGGAGAATTTGGGTTCCTTCACCCTAGTGGTTTCATTCAGCAGGCATGATTTTCGCCTCACAGAGGATTCAGTGGCCGCAGCTCTTGAATTGCATTAGGTGGCTCTGCCATAGATTTTTTGGTCTCAACCATTGGTGATAAGGTATTCAGTTTTAATGTTTCTTGCAAAGATGTGGGATTTTACATTGTGGACACACGATCTTTCTCCTGCCCTCAATTTAAATGGTACTTCCATTTGTGGGGAAATGGGGGACCTAATTGGGTCCGTGAGTTTAAGATTTGGAAGGAGTGTGATGCATAATGGATTTTAGTTAGACCTTCCAAGCGTAGGGCTGCATTGGGTCTCTTAGCTATGCATAATCCTCCTGCCAAATCAGCTCTTAAATCTGGATCCTCTGTTCGCAAGAAGCTTTCTTTGCTACATTTCAAAATTATAATGTTTGCAAAGGCTATTGTTATTGTAACACCCTCGATGCGACTATAGCTCCCACGTGTCGAGGCACGACTTAGAGACATAATCACATTGAAGGCATATGTCGCAAGTTAGGCAATCTTCACAACATCCCATGTAATATGATAATAAAAGGGAGATAACAATAGTTGGCTTACACTCGCCACGTCAAACAAGTACATAAATAACATTACATCATCCAAACACTCATGGCCCGACTACGGCGCCAAAATAAAAGAGAACCCAACATGCGACAATGGTCCCAATCACCCCCAACTGGGCACCACTACTGATCATCGGGAAAGGAAACGTAGTATCGTTGAGAGTCTTCGTCGAACTCCCACTTGAGCTCATACGCGTCTCCTGGAGCGGAATCATCAGGCCCTGCATCTGGTGTAACAGTAATCTGTGAGCCACAGGGACTCAGCAATCTCGCACCCTCGCGATCAAGACTATTTAAGCTTATAGGTAAGGCAAGGGTAAATATAAGTGGAGCTGCAGCAAGCGACTAGCAAGTATGGTGGCTAACTTATTCGCAAAAGAGAGCGAGAAGAGGAGGCAAAGCACGAGCGAGAAACTAGAGAGCAACCTGCGCAAACATTACTCCAACACCGTGTCCACTTCCCGGACTCCGCCGAGAAGAGGCCATCACGGTAACACACTCGATTGATTCATTTTTTAATTATTTAAGGTTCAAGTTATCTACAACCGGACATTAACAAATTCCCATCTGCCCATAACCGCGGGCACGGCTTTCAAAAGTTCAATCCCTGCAGGGGAGTCCCAACTTAGCCCATGACAAGCTCTCACGGTCAACGAAGGAATAGACCTCCTCCCAAGACGTTTCGATCAGACTCGGTATCTCGATAATTCAAGACACTTCGACAGGTTAAAACAAATCCAGCAACACCGCCCGAATGTGCCGACAAATCCCGATAGGAGCTGCACATATCTCTTTCTCAGGGCACACTCAGATAAGCAATCCGTACAACTAAAACCAGCCCTCGAGTTTCCCCGAGGTGGCGCTGCAAGGGGCTCTAGTTTGGACCAACACTCAGAGGAGCACTGGCCCGGGGGGGGGGGGTTAAAATAAGATGACCCTTGAGTCTGCAGAACCCAAGGGAAAGAAAAGGCTAGGTGGCAAATGGTAAAACCAAGGTTGGGCATTGCTGGAAAAGCTTTAAACAAGGCGAACTATCCAGGGGTTCCCATTATAAACCAACCGCGTAAGGAACGCAAAATCCGGGAACATAGCACCGATATGACGGAAACTAGGGCGGCAAGAGTGGAACAAAACACTAGGCGGGAGGCCGAGCCTTCCACCCTTTTCCAAGTATATAGATGCATTAAGATAACATGGCAATATAATGATATCCCAACAAGTAAATAAATGTCCCAACAAGGAACGGCCTCCAATCTTCACCTGCAACTAGCAATGCTATAAGAGGGGCTGAGCAAAGCGGTGACATAGCCAATCAACGGTTTGCTAGGACATGGTGGACATGGTGGGTTAGAGGTTTGACATGGCAATTTGGGAGGCTTTCAAGCAAGTGGTAGGCATCGTAGCAATGGCATAGCAAAAGAGCGAGCAAACTAGCATAGCAAAGATAGTAGTGATTTCGAGGGTATGATCATCTTGCCTGCACAGTTGTCAGAGTTGACTGGATCCTCGAAAGCAAACTCAACGGGCTCCTCATTAGCGTACTCGTCTCCCGGCTCTACCCAAACAAGACAAACAAGCAACAAGGATACAATCAACCACGTGCAAGACCAAGCAATATGATGAAATGATGATATGCTATGCGGGATGTGATGCGGGATGCAAAATGCAAGATATGACAGGAAATGCATTAACCTGGCCTCAACTTGGAAAACCAAGTGTGCCACTGGAAAGATGAGATGAAATCGCTTGAAAACGATATAAAGAACGCCGGAATCAGAGTTACGGTTTGGAAATGGCAAGCGTTTCAATAATGACACCGGTCTACGATTTACAGCAAGTAGGCATCTAAATGCAATGAGATGAACATGCTACAGCAACCAAACATGACAACAAAATACATGGCAGGGAAGCATTTAAGATGCTTAACAAAAGTCTAGCAGTGAGCTACGGCCAATTCATCCATTAACAGGTTCAAACAAGCATGGCAAAAATGCATTTGACGAACAGATCTCAGACTTTGTGAAATTAACAATTGTCTGGAATTTCAGATCATATAGCCCTCTTTGGAGCAACAAAACAACATGCTACATGACCTGAACATGACAAAGAAAGACATGGCATAGAGCTACTCAACAAGCTTAACAAAAGTCCCTTAGCTACCTTGAGCCAAAAGGGAGCAGAAAATACAATTGCAAGCATGTGAACATAGCAAAAACATAATCAGTTTTCAGACTTAGTGAAAACTGAAACATGCTGAAACATAACTCACGAAGGCATGTTTACGAGCTGGATGCAGTCACCACGGTGCAATTCATGGCAAGACAAGCATACATCCCTTAAGAAGGAACAAAATGCAAGCTAGACATGGCAAGAACAATGACATAGCATGCACGGATCAACTACAATAATATCGGCAATATCGCAAACAAGTTGACGATCTGCCCAGATTCGCAACGAAGCAAAAGTAGAGGTCGACTTACTCAAGCTAGGTTGCTCCATAATTGCAAACAAATACATGGATGGATAGAGCACTACAATATTAAGAAAACTCCCTTACTGATCATCCTCAAAAGAGGCACGGATCACTAGGAAACAACAAGAACATATGGCATCATGAGATAAACAGCTCCAGGACTTAGTGAAATCACTAAGTCCCTGAAAACAGAATTAGCAAGTGCACCACTTTGCAAGCTTGCATAAGTCACCACACACATCCTAAAAATACATTGGTTGCACCTTTGGAAAGATGACAAAACCCTTAACAAAACATATGTAGAACTCACGGGCATATCATGCACACAACAATCATGGCAAAAATGACAAAAGTGCTAAACGGAGTAACAGATCTGACAATTAACTCAAGTAGCCCTCTTCTAACAGCATTTCGGGCATCAAGATGAACTCATATGAAAATGATGCAATGGAATGAAATGATGTACTCTTTGAGATGAACATTTTGATATGCTATATGCCCAAATCGGAGCTACGGATGCAAAGTTACGGAGCCACGAACATGTGCACTTGGGCTAGGGTTTCTAAGACTTAGGGAAAAATCAACCCTGATAATTTTCAGAT
>NC_057794.1:171548620-171563596 GCF_018294505.1 Triticum aestivum | reverse complement strand
GGCGGCGGCGCGCAGGTCGGACACGTACGACCCGGCGCGGACGTTGTCCGGCGGCGCGAGGAGGAGCGGATCTAGGGTTTCGGGGAGGGGGAGACCCGGGATTTGGAATGGGGGGGTCTATTTATAGGCATAGAGGGAGCTAGGAGAGTCCAAATGAGGTGCGGTTTTCGGCCACGCGATCATGATCGAACGCTCTAGGACATGGAGCAGAGTTAGGTGGGTTTTGGGCCAAATTGGAGGGGTGTTGGGCTGCAACACACACGAGGCCTTTTCGGTCCCTCGGTTAACCGTTGGAGTATCAAACGAAGTCCAAATGATACGAAACTTGACAGGCGGTCTACCGGTAGTAAACCAAGGCCGCTTGGCAAGTCTCGGTCCAATCCGGAAATGTTTAATCCCCACACATGAAAGAAAGCTAGAAATGACCACCGGAGGAGAACGAAGCGCTGGAATGCAAAATGGACAACGGGGAAAAAGCTCGAACGCATGAGACGAACACGTATGCAAATGCAATGCACATGATGACATGATATGAGATGCATGACAACGACAACCACACATGGAGAAAAAAACCCGAACCCGAGAAAATAAAATAACTTAACGCCGGAAATGGCAAGAGTTGGAGTACAAATAGGGAAAGTTACATCCGGGGTGTTACAACACTCCACCACTACGAAAGGATCTCATCCCGAGATCTAGGACTGAAAGAACGTCGGGTACTCAGAACGGAGGTGATCCTCGCATTCCCAGGTAGCTTCATGGTCGGAATGGTGTGACCACTTGACTTTGAGAAATTTGATTGACTTGTTGCGAGTCTTGCGTTCAGTTTCTTCAAGAATAGCAACTGGGTGCTCACGATAAGAGAGATCTTCTTGGAGCTCAATGTCCTCGAAGTTGACGGTGCGGTCAGGAGTCTTGAAGCACTTTCAAAGCTGAGAGACATGGAACACGTCATGAACATTTGCAAAGTTTGAAGGAAGCTCGAGTTGATAGGTGAGGTCGCCTCTCTTGCTGACAATCTTGAAAGGTCACACGTATCTAGGGGCAAGCTTCCCTTTGATACCGAAGCGACGAGTACCTTTCATAGGAGAGACACGAAGGTAAACATGATGTCCGATCTCGAAAGCCAAATCACGGTGCTTACTATCATAGTAGCTCTTCTGGCGGGATTGGGCTGCTTTGAGGTTGTCATGAATGACTTTGCACATTTCTTCTGCTTCTGTGATTAAGTCATTACCCAAAAGCTGATGTTCGCCGGTTTCAGACCAGTTGAGAGGGGTACGACACTTCCTGCCATACAGAATTTCAAAAGGACACTGGGACACTGACTCACTAGTAGGATAAGGTAACTAGATCTGTTTGTCAAGCCGGCAACCCTGACACTCTAAAGACACGTCTCCTGAGATAGACCCGAGAAGACCTCGACGAACTAAAGACGACAAACGAGAACCGCAAAGATGACCAAGTCGATGATGCCATTGCTTGAAGGAGCCGGTAGCTGAAGCAACAAAAGCAGATGGACTGATGGTAGTGGTGGCAGTGGAAGGAACATGAAGCCAGTCGAGCTCCCAAAGACCCTGAGAGTCACATCGGCGAGGGCCAGCCCCAACCAAAGTGCGTGTGCAGCGATCCTGAATAGAACAAGAGTCAATGTCAAGGATGACGCGACAACCAGAATCAGTAAGTTGACCAGCAGAAAATAGGTTCATGGTGAGTCAAGGAACATGAGCAACATCAAGAACAAAATAAGAAGGCGTGGTAAGATTGCCTTGACTAGCAACAGAGAGAGGAGTACCATCAGCAGTGAGGACATGAACAGGAAAATCAAGCGATCTAATAGAGGACAAATTGGAAGAATGAGAAGACATATGAAAAGAAGCTCTGGAGTACAGAACCCACGAGGATGTACCTAACTATGTACATGGTGGTTGCTTAGTGCGGGAAGCATCAGTCACAGAACCTACAATACCCATTGAAGAATAACCCGAAGCAGCAAGGAGACACTTAAGTCTCAGAATATCCTGCTCAGGCAAGGCGGTGGCCGAAGATGTCGAAGTAGAAGTAGAAGTCCCGAAAGATGATGTCCGCACCTTATGCAGGTGTTTCTTCTTCGTGAAGCACGAAGACTCAACATGACCATCCTGGTTGCAGTAGCCGCAATGCGGACGAGATCAACCCTGACCACCCGTAGGAGTAGGCAGGAGCGACGGAGCACTCGAGCGGGAAGGAGTCAGTGCAGCAGGCGGCATAGCAGGAACTCGATCATCGAGCATAGAGGGAACCTCAAGTAAACCAGCACCACGTAGGCGAGTCTCCTCAGCACAGATCTTAGAAAGCGCCTCCATGAGGGGGATACGACCACGAGCAAACAACTGATCGTGCCGGGGCTCAAACTCCTTACGAAGTCGAGACAATAACTCGTAGACACGATGAAACTCCAAATCAGCCCACACAGCCTGGCAACACTGACAAGTACGACAACCAGCAGTGCGGAGAGAATCAAGCTAACGCCAGATTGCAGAACTCCGTGTATAGAACTCATCAATAGTGGAGTCACCCTGCTGAAGAGCATGCTCCTGACGAACCACAGACAGGTATAAGGCATCACCAGAAGGCTAATAGCACTGACGAAGCCGGGTCCACATCTCAAATACAGTGAGAGACCTAGAAACTCAAAGGCAAACTGAGGTAGAACACTATTAGTGAGAACAGCTGCGGCACGAGCATCATCATCAAGCCACTGAGTGTAAGCAGACAGAGCTACATGATAAGTCTGAAGTGTGTCCTCATAGGTCCGAACCTGCTCATCATAAGCTCGAACAACAGTGTCATGAACCAACTTAGCCGCATCCTTCGCAGCCTGATTAGCGTCGACAGCAAGAACCGGTGGCATCGGCGGAGTAGGAGCCACTGGAGGAACCGGACACGACGGACTAGGGACCTCGCCAGAAAGAACTCCCCAGAGACGAAGGCCACACATATGAATGCACATGAATCCGACAAAATCAATGTAGTTGGTACCATAAAAAATCAGCAGACAACAAGGAATAGCAACATAGCCCGAGGACAGAGACATCACGCCTATTTTTTAATCAACAGAAGACAACCAGTAGAGGGTCCGGACGAGAACCGCAGCAGCAGTCAAGGGCAAGATCGAGGCCCGACCTGTAGAGGATCTGGAGGGCGCGCGGCTCGTGTGGGCAGGACCCCAAGCGAAGCAGCAGGACAAGGAGCTCTCCTTGGTGGTAGATGGGTCCTGTTCTCCAGATCGAGGACCGCCCAGCTGCTCTGTCGTATCGATCCGGAAAAGGCACGCAGTAGCCAGCGGCGGAGATCGGGGCCAGAGAATGACGACTCGATCCTGCGAGGGGCGGCCCGATCTTGTCGATCTAGGGGAGAACAGACACAACAGGTGGGCAAGACGAGGGAAAGAGCCGGCCGGGCATTGACTTTCATATGAGCAGGATGCAGAGCCGGCGGCTACAATGGAGAGAAAATAGCGACAGCCACAGAGAAGTGCGGGGACACGGGTTCGATCAATATCACGAGTTGCAGCGTGCAAAAAAATTGACCTAGCTCTAATATCATGTTAGGAAAGCAACTTGTATTCCAACATGGCCATAGGCCAGTATATATACATGTACAGGTGCATGACATATGCAAGAAACCCCTTATACAATGGGGTAAATATGAAAGGCTACATGGCTATATATATATACTACTCTAACAGCGGGTACCCTCCTGGTCAACCCGACTCTGGTAACTATCGCGGGTACCCCTCAGGGCCGACCCGACTTCAACAAGGGACGTAGGTAAAGTCAAAGTATCTATGTGTCCATAACATCAAGGGGGAAATCTGAGGAATCACCCTCGATGGATTCCCACTCGATGTACCCATCAAGGTGAACTTGGAGGAATCACCCTCGATAGGTTCACACTTGAGGAGCTGCACGATAGAGGCATCATCGGAGGTGGTGAAGGAGGAATCACTCTCGGTATCCCACAACCGACTAGCTACACTACAGAGGTATCATCAGGAGTGAGGTAGGAGGTATCACCCTCAGCACTCGATAGTAACTCTGCAGAGTTGTACAACTAAGGGGGTGCGTGATGATGTGTCAATCTCTGCACATCGATCACATTGATCGAGTCATCGGTAACAAGGCGGGGTGATAACTCACAAGTATAGGGAATCAATTGTAGCCTTTCTCGATAAGTAATAGTGTCGAACCCAATGAGGAGCTGACGGTACAATTTATATACCTTTCAAGTTCTATCGACCACCGATACAACTATATATACGCACACCTAACGTTTGCTTTACCTAGAACAAGTATGGAACTAGAAGTACTTTGTAGGTGTAAAGGGATAGGTTTGCAAGATAATAAAGAACACATAAATAAAAGCTAGGGGCTATTTAGATAAATAAACAATTAAGTTAGTTTTAGTAGAGTGCTTTTTGTCACAAGAAAGTTACTCCCTAGGCAATTGATAACTAGACCAGTAATCATTATTGCAATTTAATATGAGGGAGAGGCATGAGCTAACATACTTTATCTACTTGGATGATATGCACTTATGATTGGAACTCTAGCAAGCATCCAAAACTACCAAAGATCATTAAGGTAAAACCCAACCATAGCATTAAAGTATCAAGTCCTCTTTATTCCCATATACAACAATCCACTTACTCAGGTCGGTGCTTCTGGCACTCACGCCACCCACCATAAGTGAATCATGAACATATTGCAAACACCCTATAGCGGGGATCCCTCACATTTATGTGACACAGAGAGCACCATAGGACAACACCAACAATAAAACATACAACTCAAACCAATCATGATCGTCAATCAACCCATAGGACAAAACATATTTACTCAAACATCATAGGATAGCCACATATCATTGGATAACAATATATAGCATTGAGCGCCATGTTTAAGTAGAGATTACAGTAGGGAGAAGAGGTGTTACACCGCTGCATAGATGGGGAGAGAGTTGCTGATGACGGTCGCCAAGTTGTTGGTGTAGATCGTCGTCATGATGATTGCCCCGACGACACTCCAGCGCCACCGGGAGAGAGGGGGATAGAGCCCCCATCCTTCTTCTTACTTGAACTCCCCATAGATGGGAGGAGGGTTTCCCCTCTAGTCCATGGCCTCCATGGCGGCGGAGGAGCGAGAGCCCCTCCAAGATTGGATCTCTCTCTCTCTCTCTCTCTCTCTCTCTCTCTCTCTCTCTCTCTCTCTCTCTGTTTCTCTTCTGTTTCGCGACCCCGTTTTCTGGCCTTTCACTGTTTCTTACATATCTGGAGATCCGTAACTCCGATTGGCTGAAATTTTAACACGATTTTTATCCGGATATAAGGTTTCATGCGGCCGAAGGACACCTTCGGGGTGGCCACAAGCCTGCCAGGCGCGCCCCTAGGGCTCATGGGCCCCTCGGGCATCGTCTCGCGTTGATTCCACTTCCCAAAAATTACATATATTCCAAAATAATTCTCCGTAATTTTTTATCGCGTTTGGACTTCGTTTGATATGGATATTCTGCAAAACAAAAAACATGCAACAAACAGAAAATGGCACTGGATGAATATGTTAGTCCCAAAAATAATATAAAATGTTGCCAAAAGTATATGAAAGTTGTAGAATATTGGCATGAAACAATAAAAAATTATAGATATGATAGAGACGTATCACAAGGCAACAAGGACAAGGGTGAGGGGTCACTGATGGATCACTACTCAACCTATACTAAGCATATAGGACAATAAGTAAAGTAACAATAACAGGTTACAAAAGCAGGCTATGCATCAAATTAGGAGCTATCGAACAACAATAGCAAAATCTAATGCAAGCATGAGAGAGAAGGAATGGGCGATATAGGAATGATTAAGGGATTTTGCTTGCGTGGAAGCTCTGATGAAAGGAGTTGGACATCTGGAGCGTAGTTGTACTCGGTGGCGTCATCGTCAGTCTCGGGGTCTACCAAAGAAAAAGGGGGAGAAATAATAAATATAAAGCAAACAAATGCATCACAATGCAGGACATGACAATATGATGTGTTAGGGGTGACCTAATGTAGTGCTACGCATTACAGACGGAGCGAAAAGGTATCCGGGAATATTTTGCCGGCTCTAGGCATTTATCGGTGAGCCGATCCAGAGGGGAATGTTCAATGTTTGCAGTGTTGGAGGGGTGTGACAGGTATGTGGATTGCATATTCGGATTTGTCTTATTTTTTGATCATTTATATATATATAAATTATTTTCATCCGAGCTACGGTTGAATTTATATGAATTTTCAAAGTTGTAGTAATATTCTTAAAATTTTGGATTTATTTTAATTCAAGTTGACCTTGTCAACTTGACTGGTCAAATGGGGAGGGCGAGACCCACATGTCATAGGCAGCAACTAAAATATTCTAGTTAATTAGATTAATTATTCTAGGGGTCCACTTGTCATAGGCTAACTAGAACATGATCGCGCGCGTTGCCGCGCTCGTCCAATTTAATGGAAAATTATAGAAATGTCTACCAAAGTTATAGAATTATAATGTTGCGAATATATAACTCCATCTGATGAATATTTGGTATAGTATTTTGGTGGCAATTTACTAAACTAATAACGCGTGAACTTGCAAGTAGACCTATTTGGTGCAAAGCCACACAACAGAACCATCATATTGGTTAGCTCGTGCCATGGGCATGGAACAAGGGTGTCTAGGCAGCTTAAGTGACATGTCACAGATGAAAATGCAAACTGGGGGGGGGGGCGTGGCTTGGTGGCAGCTCAATCTGTTATTGTTAGAAAATAATTGTAGTTGAATTATCATTCTGTTTTACAATAAAGTTACGTAGGGAAGGATTATTTATTTACTAACCAGCTTTGCCGTATGGTGATTTTGATGCTTATCTTCGTAATATTGACTATATCAGCATTTGGTTTACTTGGTGACCTATGCAGTGAAGGCTTTGATGTAGGATGTTCTACTTATTTTCATTTTTTGTGCATACAATCATCTCGAGCGTACATGGATACCTCTCAGAACGTGGTGCAGCTGTTGCCGCCGCCGGTGCCGTTGCTATTTCCTTCACCCATCACGAGAGGAGCGGAAGGCTCGCAAGGAAGATCGGTCGATGCCTTTTTTTGACATAAAGATTGATCGGTGCCTGCCAGCAGGCCAAGCCTGATTAAGCACAATGGGCCTACATACGTGTATGGAGCAGCAGTCCAAAGAAGAGCAGACGATGGCGATGTACCAGTCCAGGCCTGATTAACCACAATGGGCCTAGGTAAGTGTACGGCGCAGCAGCCCAAGAAACACCAGACGATGGCCGATCGATCTAATCAGACGGCAGCGACGTTAAAACACTGTGAGGAGCCATAGCTCGTTCCGTTATACCGTTTCTTAATAGTTAGCCCCTAAGATAATTTGCACTCACACACGCACACACACTGCATGCACACACAACACACACACACAGCCGCCATGGCCAGCTGCAGTAGTAGCCGACGGTAGCAGCAGGCAGTAACATCAAGCAAGTAGTAGCAACAGTTGGTGGGAAGCAGCAAGCAGCGACAGCGGCACAGGTAGCAGGAGGAGCAAGCAGTACACAACAGTAGTTGAGCAGTAGTACGCAGGAGCGGCAACTGCACAGCAGAGAGCAACGACAGCAGGGAGCAACGGTAGCAGGTGTCGATTCTATATCCATCATATCTCATAGCATGGGTCCTAAGCTAGGTGTCTTGAAATGATGGTAACATAGACACAAGATTTTACCTAGGTTCGGGCTCTCTCGAAGAGATAATACCGTATGTCCTGCTTTTGATTGTATTCATATGGGGTGTAGTACAGAGTACATGTGTCTACCATGAGATTTTTCTAATGAATATGAGTTGATCTATTGACCAGCCTGGCCTCGGTTTATATAATATACCATAGGCCTAGGATTTGGAGGAGTCCTCGTCTTAAGCGCCAACACTACAAAAAAGACACATTTGTGACATTTTGGCCAGGACAAAATTTTGTTCTGTCATGCTTATGACACTTCTATGACAATAATTGTGACAAAAACATGTATCATCATAGATGTGGTGGGCTCCTACTTCTATGACCAAAAATCATGACAGAAAATGGGCTTTTCGTCCTAGGTGGGCCGGGGACACACCTGCATGACATTATTTGGTCCATCCATGATGGAAAAATCATGGTAGAAGCGAGGGCGAGGAAATATCAGAGAGTTCCCGGTTACGGTGGGTAGTCGGGGCCGAGCGATGCACGGAGGTTTGCACGTTTCTCTCGTACACGTACACGCGTGTGTGCGAGGCGTTGGGCTCTAACTGAACCCGAGTGAGGCGTTTGCTTACTGAACCCAAGCAATTGCACTAGCTACGTTACTGAACCCGAGCGATCGATCCCCTGGCTGTTAACTGAACCCGGGCGATTCCTTCGCGCTACTGCTCCTAACTGAAGCTAATCGAACCTATTGCCTCTTGATGAACAATGACCATTGTTGGGGGTTGGATGAACAGTTCCCGGTGGGGGTTGGATGAACATGACCTCGTGGTAGTAGAGGTCGTTGCTGCTGGATGAACAAGACCCCTATCAAGGAGGTGGGGGTGGATGAACAGGACCCCATGGAGGACTGATTGAACAGTAGCTATTGGAGGCTAGATGAACAGGACCCCCTAGAGGGCTAGTTGAGCAGTAGCCGGTGGAGGCTCGATTAACAGTAGCCCATAGATGAACAGTAGGTGGTGGAGGCAGGAGGAAGGTCGCGTCGGATGAATAGTAGCAGGTGGAGGCTGGAGGAAGTCGATGATGGATGAACAATAGGCCGTGGAGGCTGGAGGAAGTCGACGGTGGATGAACAGTAGCCCATGGAGGCTGGAGCAAGGCAGTAGACGGTGGATGAACAGTAGCTCATAGGGTCCCGTTTTGCAGTATGCCACACCCCTCCCGATGAGCAGGACCTCGTTTCGACCATAGGTGCTCCAACACAAGTCCGTTTCCTTTGTTTTGTGGTACGCCACACCCCTCCCGATCAACATCACCCGTTTCGACCATGGGAGCTCGAATATAAGTCCGTTTCCTCCGTTCTGCGGTACGCCACACCACTCCCGATCAACAGGACCCCGTTTCGACCATAGGCACTTGAACAGAAGTCCGTTTCCTCCGTTTTGCGGTACGCCAAACCTCATTACGGCAGTTTCGTCCAAGTCGGTTGGCTCCCGATGAACACGATGCATTTCGACCCAGTCTATTGCCTCCTAATGAACATGACACTGTTTCTCCGTTCCGACCCAACCGGTTGGCTGCCAATGAGTAGGACGCCGTTGTTGTACGCATTCGAGACCCTGCCCGTATGTATGTATGTAGCCGTATTTACTTTCTTGCACCGTGGCTGCACGTACGTGTACACGATATAGACGGGGGCTACGTGACACGTTGGCGGTTCTACTACGACACGTGCGCTCCTTACTCGGCCATGGTTCATCGATGCAGAGAGACCGATCGACCGCTATGTACGTGCATGTTCATGACCAGACAGATAATGCTACGTATGCTTCAACCGGGTGGGTCCCAGCAATCAGGGAGGACAAGGAGGCACTTCCTTGCGTGCGAATATTTAGCTGGCGGGTCCCAGCTATCAGGGGCGGAATCATTTTTTCTATAATAAGGAGGCACTTCCGCGTGCAAAGATGTTGTTGGTGGGTCCTAGGTGTCAGGGGCAGGAATAAGGAGGACTTCCTTCCGTGCGAAGATATATGTGGTGGGTCCCAGCTTTCAGGGGGAGGATAAATTTTATTTTCACATAATAAGGAGGCGGTTGCATGCGTGCGTCCATGGACCTGGTGCGTCCCCACTGTCAGCGTCTCCACGTACAATCCTCTTCTGACGACTCTCGTTTGTTGGCCACGTTGACCACACCGCGCCGAGCGCACCAAGGCGGTGGACAACGGCGAGGCCCCGGATGGCAATGAGTCGGAGATGGGAAGACATGGCAGTGGAGTTGTACGAGGGTTAATTGGTTTTGGTGCGGCATGGTTCTGCTGTCGGCGGAGAATAACAAGAGGTGTGGAGGGGTGGAGGGGTGGAGGGATGGCCTGGCCTGGGGTGGGATAGCGCTTCGTAGCAAAGCGTGCTAAGGAGAGCTGCTAGCGGCCGAAAGCGGGAGCAGGTAGCCTCGGAGCCGCCGGAGGAAGAAGACGAGAGATTGAAGATGGATGCCGGCCGTTGGATGTAAATCCAACGACTATGGATGTCAGAATCATTTGTTGACTAAGTTGACAACGCCTTGCATTGGCTTCGACCTATTGGCCCACATTCCAGCCTCCAAAAATGTGGCACATATTCAACCTTTTTTTAATTTACAGTCCATTTACTGGGCAGGGTGAACAACTAATGTAGCATCCATGCGGCCATTTATTATTTTCTTCTAGAAAACTACAACCCATTTGCACTTCCTTGAAATACACGAATTTGCCGGGCTGGGTGAACAAATAATGTAGCGTCCACGCGGTCCATTTATTTTATTTTCTAAAAAATTACAACCCATTTGCACTTTCTCGAAATACACAATGTTTCTAGGCTGGTTCTAATTATAGTGTTGGGTTGGGCGCATCAATGTTTTCAAAAAATAAACTAGGGCTGAGCATTTTGTTATAAATATATTTAAATAGTAAGCGCTTTATTATTAAATTGGCCCTTAAATCTTAAAGCTTTTGTGCACAATCACTAGGATTTTCATTGCCTTAAAGTAAAAAAACCCAGGATTTTATTCAAAAATATTTTTATAAGGCATGGGGTATTATTTCTTATATATGTAAGTATATGTTCAATATATGATGATAATAACAATAGTATATAATAACATATAAAATAGTAAGAAGAAATCTGGTAATTAACGAAGATAGCGCTCCCACCCACCCACTCCTAAACCCCAGGCCGCCGGCGATCCTCTCCCTCCTCTAGTGATTTGGTGATTGGCTCTGATCATCTTCTTCAGCGCTCTTTGATCTCTCCTCCTATACCCTTTGTGATGGGTTCCTCTTTTGGGTCTACCCTTGGCTTGGATTTCTCCAAGGGTAGAGTTTTTGCTGATGAGATCTATAAGGCCTCGGGCCTCATAGTTCTTCCCATGGAGAATTTGGGTTCCTTCACCCTAGTGGTTTCATTCAGCAGGCATGATTTTCGCCACACAGAGGATTCAGTGGCCGCAGCTCTTGAATCTGCATTAGGTGGCTCTGCCATAGATTTTTTGGTCTCAACCATTGGTGATAAGGTATTCAGTTTTAATGTTTCTTACAAAGATGTGGGGTTTTACATTGTGGACACACGATCTTTCTCCTGCCCTCAATTTAAATGGTACTTCCATTTGTGGGGAAATGGGGGACCTAATTGGGTCCGTGAGTTTAAGATTTGGAAGGAGTGTGATGCATAATGGATTTTAGTTAGACCTTCCAAGCGTAGGGCTGCATTGGGTCTCTTAGCTATGCATAATCCTCCTGCCAAATCAGCTCTTAAATCTGGATCCTCTGTTCGCAAGAAGCTTTCTTTGCTACATTTCAAAATTATAATGTTTGCAAAGGCTATCGTTATTGTAACACCCTCGATGCGACTATAGCTCCCACGTGTCGAGGCACGACTTAGAGACATAATCACATTGAAGGCATATGTCGCAAGTTAGGCAATCTTCACAACATCCCATGTAATATGATAATAAAAGGGAGATAACAATAGTTGGCTTACACTCGCCACGTCAAACAAGTACATAAATAACATTACATCATCCAAACACTCATGGCCCGACTACGGCGCCAAAATAAAAGAGAACCCAACATGCGACAATGGTCCCAATCACCCCCAACTGGGCACCACTACTGATCATCAGGAAAGGAAACGTAGTATCGTTGAGAGTCTTCGTCGAACTCCCACTTGAGCTCATACGCGTCTCCTGGAGCGGAATCATCAGGCCCTGCATCTGGTGTAACAGTAATCTGTGAGCCACAGGGACTCAGCAATCTCGCACCCTCGCGATCAAGACTATTTAAGCTTATAGGTAAGGCAAGGGTAAATATAAGTGGAGCTGCAGCAAGCGACTAGCAAGTATGGTGGCTAACTTATTCGCAAAAGAGAGCGAGAAGAGGAGGCAAAGCACGAGCGAGAAACTAGAGAGCAACTTGCGCAAACATTACTCCAACACCGTGTCCACTTCCCGGACTCCGCCGAGAAGAGGCCATCACGGTAACACACTCGATTGATTCATTTTTTAATTATTTAAGGTTCAAGTTATCTACAACCGGACATTAACAAATTCCCATCTGCCCATAACCGCGGGCACGGCTTTCAAAAGTTCAATCCCTGCAGGGGAGTCCCAACTTAGCCCATGACAAGCTCTCACGGTCAACGAAGGAATAGACCTCCTCCCAAGACGTTTCGATCAGACTCGGTATCTCGGTAATTCAAGACACTTCGACAGGTTAAAACAAATCCAGCAACACCGCCCGAATGTGCCGACAAATCCCGATAGGAGCTGCACATATCTCTTTCTCAGGGCACACTCAGATAAGCAATCCGTACAACTAAAACCAGCCCTCGAGTTTCCCCGAGGTGGCGCTGCAAGGGGCTCTAGTTTGGACCAACACTCAGAGGAGCACTGGCCCGGGGGAGGGGTTAAAATAAGATGACCCTTGAGTCTGCAGAACCCAAGGGAAAGAAAAGGCTAGGTGGCAAATGGTAAAACCAAGGTTGGGCATTGCTGGAAAAGCTTTAAACAAGGCGAACTATCCAGGGGTTCCCATTATAAACCAACCGCGTAAGGAACGCAAAATCCGGGAACATAGCACCGATATGACGGAAACTAGGGCGGCAAGAGTGGAACAAAACACTAGGCGGGAGGCCGAGCCTTCCACCCTTTTCCAAGTATATAGATGCATTAAGATAACATGGCAATATAATGATATCCCAACAAGTAAATAAATGTCCCAACAAGGAACGGCCTCCAATCTTCACCTGCAACTAGCAATGCTATAAGAGGGGCTGAGCAAAGCGGTGACATAGCCAATCAACGGTTTGCTAGGACATGGTGGACATGGTGGGTTAGAGGTTTGACATGGCAATTTGGGAGGCTTTCAAGCAAGTGGTAGGCATCGTAGCAATGGCATAGCAAAAGAGCGAGCAAACTAGCATAGCAAAGATAGTAGTGATTTCGAGGGTATGATCATCTTGCCTGCACAGTTGTCAGAGTTGACTGGATCCTCGAAAGCAAACTCAACGGGCTCCTCGTTAGCAAACTCGTCTCCCGGCTCTACCCAAACAAGACAAACAAGCAACAAGGATACAATCAACCACGTGCAAGACCAAGCAATATGATGAAATGATGATATGCTATGCGGGATGCGATGCGGGATGCAAAATGCAAGATATGACAGGAAATGCATTAACCTGGCCTCAACTTGGAAAACCAAGTGTGCCACTAGAAAGATGAGATGAAATCGCTTGAAAACGATATAAAGAACGCCGGAATCGGAGTTACGGTTTGGAAATGGCAAGCGTTTCAATAATGACACCGGTCTACGATTTACAGCAAGTAGGCATCTAAATGCAATGAGATGAACATGCTACAGCAACCAAACATGACAAAAAAATACATGGCAGGGAAGCATTTAAGATGCTTAACAAAAGTCTAGCAGTGAGCTACGGCCAATTCATCCATTAACAGGTTCAAACAAGCATGGCAAAAACGCAAATGGTAAAACAGATCTCAGACTTTGTGAAATTAACAATTGTCTGGAATTTCAGATCATATAGCCCTCTTTGGAGCAACAAAACAACATGCTACATGACCTGAACATGACAAAGAAAGACATGGCATAGAGCTACTCAACAAGCTTAACAAAAGTCCCTTAGCTACCTTGAGCCAAAAGGGAGCAGAAAATACAATTGCAAGCATGTGAACATAGCAAAAACATAATCAGTTTTCAGACTTGGTGAAAACTGAAACATGCTGAAACATAACTCACGAAGGCATGTTTACGAGCTCGATGCAGTCACCACGGTGCAATTCATGGCAAGACAAGCATACATCCCTTAAGAAGGAACAAAATGCAAGCTAGACATGGCAAGAACAATGACATAGCATGCACGGATCAACTACAATAATATCGGCAATATCGCAAACAAGTTGACGATCTGCCCAGATTCGCAACAAAGCAAAAGTAGAGCTCGACTTACTCAAGCTAGGCTGCTCCATAATTGCAAACAAATACATGGATGGATAGAGCACTACAATATTAAGAAAACTCCCTTACTGATCATCCTCAAAAGTGGCACGGATCACTAGGAAACAACAAGAACATATGGCATCATGAGATAAACAGCTCCAGGACTTAGTGAAATCACTAAGTCCCTGAAAACAGAATTAGCAAGTGCACCACTTTGCAAGCTTGCATAAGTCACCACACACATCCTAAAAATACATTGGTTGCACCTTTGGAAAGATGACAAAACCCTTAACAAAACATATGTAGAACTCACGGGCATATCATGCACACAACAATCATGGCAAAAATGACAAAAGTGCTAAACGGAGTAACAGATCTGACAATTAACTCAAGTAGCCCTCTTCTAACAGCATTTCGGGCATCAAGATGAACTCAAATGAAAATGATGCAATGGAATGAAATGATGCACTCTTTGAGATGAACATTTTGATATGCTATATGCCCAAATCGGAGCTACGGATGCAAAGTTACGGAGCCGTGAACATGTGCACTTGGGCTAGGGTTTCTGAGACTTAGGGAAAAATCAACCCTGATAATTTTCAGATCTGGATCGGGGCGGCGCGCGAACTGAGGTGGCCAGGCTCTCGCCGAAGCTCCTCGCCGGAGGAGGGCGCGGGGCGGCGTCGGGGAGGTCGGAGGAGGCGGCGGCTGGCGGCGCCGGGCCTGGCTCCGGTCGGCGGAGCG
>NC_057794.1:171538807-171547805 GCF_018294505.1 Triticum aestivum | reverse complement strand
GCGGCGCGCAGGTCGGACACGTATGACCCGGCGCGGACGTTGTCCGGCGGCGTGAGGAGGAGCGGATCTAGGGTTTCGGGGAGGGGGAGACCCGGGATTTGGAATGGGGGGTCTATTTATAGGCATAGAGGGAGCTAGGAGAGTCCAAATGAGGTGCGGTTTTCGGCCACGCGATCATGATCGAACGCTCTAGGACATGGAGCAGAGTTAGGTGGGTTTTGGGCCAAATTGGAGGGGTGTTGGGCTGCAACACACACGAGGCCTTTTCGGTCCCTCGGTTAACCGTTGGAGTATCAAACGAAGTCCAAATGATACGAAACTTGACAGGCGGTCTACCGGTAGTAAACCAAGGCCGCTTGGCAAGTCTCGGTCCAATCCGGAAATGTTTAAGCCCCACACATGAAAGAATGCTAGAAATGACCACCGGAGGAGAACGAAGTGCCGGAATGCAAAATGGACAACGGGGAAAAAGCTCGAACGCATGAGACGAACACGTATGCAAATGCAATGCACATGATGACATGATATGAGATGCATGACAACGACAACCACACATGGAGAAAAAAACCTGAACCCGAGAAAATAAAATAACTTAACGCCGGAAATGGCAAGAGTTGGAGTACAAATAGGGAAAGTTACATCCGGGGTGTTACAACACTCCACCACTACGAAAGGATCTCGTCCCGAGATCTAGGACTGAAAGAACGCCGGGTACTCAGAACGGAGGTGATCCTCGCGTTCCTAGGTAGCTTCACGGTCGGAATGGTGTGACCACTTGACTTTGAGAAATTTGATTGACTTGTTGCGAGTCTTGCGTTCAGTCTCTTCAAGAATAGCAACTGGGTGCTCACGATAAGAGAGATCTTCTTGGAGCTCAATGTCCTCGAAGTTGACGGTGTGGTCAGGAGTCTTGAAGCACTTTCGAAGCTGAGAGACATGGAACACGTCATGAACATTTGCAAAGTTTGAAGGAAGCTCGAGTTGATAGGTGAGGTCGCCTCTCTTGCTGACAATCTTGAAAGGTCACACGTATCTAGGGGCAAGCTTCCCTTTGATACCGAAGCGACGAGTACCTTTCATAGGAGAGACACGAAGGTAAACATGATGTCCGATCTCGAAAGCCAAATCACGGTGCTTACTATCATGGTAGCTCTTCTGGCGGGATTGGGCTGCTTTGAGGTTATCACGAATGACTTTGCACATTTCTTCTGCTTTTGTGATTAAGTCATTACCCAAAAGCTGACGTTCGCCGGTTTCAGACCAGTTGAGAGGGGTACGACACTTCCTGCCATACAGAATTTCAAAAGGGGCCTTGCCCGAACTTGCTTGAAAACTGTTGTTGTAGGAGAATTCAGCATAAGGAAGACAATCCTCCCACTTCATGCCGAAGGAGATCACACAAGCCCCGAGCATATCTTCAAGAATCTGGTTGACACGCTCGACTTGACCGCTAGTTTGAGGATGGAAAGCTATTCTGAAGCGGATGTTGGTGCCCATGGCCTTCTGGAAAGAATCCCAAAACTTCGAGGTAAAGATGCTGCCACGGTCTGAAGAGATCACTTGAGGAATACCGTGCAGAGAGACAATACGAGAGGTATAGAGTTCCGCCAATTGGGCTGCAGTGATCGACTCTTTGATAGGCAGAAAGTGAGCCACTTTGGTGAGTTTGTCGATGACAACGAATATAGCATCATTGCCACGCTTGGACTTTGGAAACCCAGTCATGAAGTCCATCTCAATGTGGTCAAACTTCCATTCTGGAATGGTAAGAGGTTGGAGGAGACCAGCTGGCCTTTGGTGTTCTGCCTTCACTCTTCTGTAGACATCACATTCACGAATTGAGCGATCTCGCGCTTCATTCGAGTCCACCAATAAGCTTGCTTAAGGTCCTGATACATCTTCGTGCTCCCAGGGTGGATGGAGAGGAGAGAATTGTGAGCCTCGTTCATGATCACTTTACGGAGGTCACCTTTGGGCACAACAATACGATCCTCGAAGAAGAGAGTGTCCTTGTCATCAAGGCGGTAGCACTTGTACTTGGACTGGGTCTTGGCAATCCCAATCTTCACCTTTTTCACCATAGCATCAAGAAGCTGGGCTTGGCGAATCTGGTCTTCTAAGGTAGGAGAGACTTGAAGGTTGGCGAGGAAACCTTGAGGAACAACTTGCAGATTAAGTTTGCGGAAAGCTTCACAAAGCTCGGGTTGATAAGGCTTGAGAATCAGACTATTGCAGTAGGCCTTTCTACTCAATGCGTCAACAATCACATTGGCCTTGCCTGGAGTATACTCGATACTCGGATTATACTCTTGAATCATTTCGACCCATCGAGTTTGCCTGAGGTTGAGATTAGGCTGAATGAAGATGTACTTGAGACTCTTGTGATCAGTGAAAATGTCCACTTTTCTTCCCAATAGAAGATGTCTCAAAGTCAAAAGAGCATGCACAACTGCCGCCAACTCGAGATCATGAGTGGGGTAGTTCTTCTCATTAGGCTTCAACTGGCGAGATGTATAAGCAACAACTTTCTTCTCTTGCATCAATACTGCGCCAAGACCTTGGAGAGAGGCATCACAAAAGACCTCGTACGGCTTGGATTCATCAGGCGTAGTCAGAACTGGAGCAGTGATCAATTTCTCTTTCAAAGTGTTGAAAGCAATATCACACTCCGGAGACCAAACGTACTTGACGTGCTTCTGAAGAAGATTAGAGAGAGGCTTCGCGATCTGAGAAAAGTTTTCAACGAATCTTCGGCAATAGCTTGCGAGACCGAGAAAACTGCGAAGTTGCTTCACGTTCTGAGGAGGTTCCCAATTCACAATTGCAGACACCTTCTCAGGATTCACCGCAATGCCCTTGGCAGAGATGATATGACCAAGATAAAGAACCTCATCGAGCCAAAATTCACACTTGGAGAACTTGGCGTAGAACTGATGTTCTCTGAGCTTATCAAGAACCAAACGCAAATGCTTGGCATGATCTTCCTTGTTCTTCGAGAAAACCAGAATGTCGTCGAGATAGACCAAAACGAAGTCATTGGTGTAGGCGTTGAATATGAAGTTCATCATGCGAGAGAACGTCGGAGGAGCGTTGGCGAGGCCAAAAGACATGACAGTGTATTCATATGAACCAAAGCTTGTTCTGAATGCTGTCTTGGGAATATCTTCTTCACGAATGCGAATCTGGTGATAACCCATACGGAGATCAAGCTTGGAGAATACTTGGGCACCTTTGAGTTGTTCGAACAGCTCATTGATGTTGGGAAGTGGGTATTTGTTCTTGATGGTCTTCTTGTTCACTGGACGGTAATCAACACAAAGTCGGTCTGTTCCATCCTTCTTCTTCACAAAAAGAACACCACAACCCCACGGAGAAGAACTAGGCCAGATGAGACCCATTTTCTCTTGCATATCAAGTTGCTTCTTCAGCTCCTTCAACTCTTCAGGTCCGAGCTTGTAAGGACGTTTGCACACAGGTTCCGTGCCAGGCTCAAGATCAATAACGAATTCAACTGGCCGGTGCGGAGGCATTCCTGGAAGCTCTTCTGGAAAGACGTCTTGATATTCGCAAACGACTGGAATTTGAGAGATGGCATCCAATTCACCCTTCTCATTGAGAGAAAACAGACGGGTAGTATCATCACGAGCGGCAAAGACAATTACATCCTCAGACGAATGAGTCAATTGAATCTGCCTGGCTGCACAATCAAGCTGAGCCTTGTGCTTAGAAAGCCAATCCATCCCGAGAATAAGATCAATATCCGAGTCACCAAGAACATTTGGAGAGGACAAGAACTTATAGTCACCCAAAGTGATTGTAACATCCGGAACGCATACTCGAGATGTCATTTGACGGGCCGGAGAGACAATAGCCAACGGTTTTGGCAACACTTGAGTAACAAAATCATGCTTAGATGCAAAAGGTCTCGAGATGAAACAATGCGATGCACCAGTGTCAAAAAGAACTTTTGCGGGAATATCATTAACAGGAAGGTTACCCATGATCACATCTGACGAGTCCTCTGCCTGAGCTGCATTCATCAAATTGACCTTGGCATGCTTGGGGTTATGCTTGACCACAGCTGTACTTGCCGATCTGACAGGAGGAGGAGGAGGAAGACGCCTCTGGTTGAGACACTTGTTGGCATAGTGACCCTTCTATTGGCACTTGTTGCACATGACCTCTGAAAGCGGACGGTGATACAGAGCACTCGATCTTGGAGCTTGAGACGAAGTCTTGTTTTGAAAGCCAGGGTTGAGTGGGTGGGAAGAACCACTGCCACCTTTGCTCTTCTGCTGATACGGCTGACGGAACGGAGGAGGAAGCCAAAACTTCTGCTGCTTGGCCACTTGAGTAGAGGAAGGAGTAACATCTCTGACTCGCTTCTTGGAAGCATGACACCTCAACTGAGCAGCCTCTTGCTTCAGTGCCATGTTGTAGAACTCATCGTATCTCAAGGGCTCAAAGAGGACAAGAGCGAGCTAAATATCTTCTCTGAGACCACCCCTGAACTGGTATATCATTCTCTTCTCATTAGGGACGTCCTGCTTGGCAAAGCGGGCGAGCTTCTAGAACAACTTGTTGTAGTCATAGACAGACAAAGAGCCTTGCTTCAGATTGCGGAATTCCTCACACTTGCTTTCAACCACGCTCTGCGGAATATGATGAGCTCGGAAATCTCGACGGAAATCATTCCAAGTGATAACACGTCCACCTCTGGAATCTTTGTACTGCTGGAACCATTCTGCAGCTTGATCTTTGAGTTGGAAGGAAGCGAACTTGACAAAGTCCTAAGGCCTGACGTTACTGCACTCGAAATGCTTGCATAGATCCACAAGCCAATCATCAGCATCGGTTTCCTCAACACAATTGCTGAAAGTCTTTGTCCCGTTAGCAAGGAACTGGTTGAGTGTAGCAAAGTGACTCTGATTGCTGCCTTGATTCCCTTGACTGCCTTGATTGCGCTCTTAAAGAATTTGCATGATCAACTGTGTGTTTGCATTGGTTGCGGCCATCATAGCTTGCCATGCCTCCGGAGGAGGTGGAGGTGGTGGCGGATCAGGGTTCGGAGTCGTGCGTGTTGGAGGAGCCATCCTGAAGAGGTCGACCACCATTAGCACATTGACAGATAAATATTGAAGCTGAATCCAACGGAATGAAAATTGCAACATATAGTCTTCACATCCGAAAAAAATGAATGAATGCATTCCTCTTAAAATGGTCACATATCCATAAGTTGAGAAGCCACGTAGAATTAAGGTAGAGAAATAAATCAACAAGGTATGGATCAAGGACGAATAATCGGTAAGAAATCCCAATCTCAAACCAATATCCGTGGAAGAAGAACTAGAGCTACAAGAATTCCCACCTATGAAACTCCCGAACCTTTCCGGTTATGCAATCAGGTGTTGGGGATACAGGGGAAGCATAATATCTCACCCAAACTAGCAATTCCTACATCCAGCTGTATCCATCCTTCAACACATAACCAAGAAACCTTCGGAAACCATCTACCTCAACCTTCGAAAAGCATCCGTTATACAAGTTATGGCGATACTCCCAAACTCCCGCCCCAGTACTGGGTGGCGTCGAGGTTATCTCACCAACAAACTGCATAAAAGAGATTTTCGATGTCGGTGTACTATACTTAGGTATTCCAGAACTGCAACGACAAAATTATGATGACAACACCTTAGAGCTCAACTCCCCGGGACACTTCCACTAAACCCCTGACAGGAGGCACCAAGACAATGTTCTCATTATAAAACCATCGGAACGATTCCAAGATACCCGCGTGATCCTAAATTTTTTTAGTGAAATTTGAGAAGAGAAGAGTCAAAACTCTACGTCAGGATGCCTTACCAGAGCGATGAGGAGACTGGGAAGTAAAAAGAATTCCTAATCTCTCCGATATATAATTCCTAAAGACTCAAAACATTTTTCTAGACACAACTCGTCCGCTAAAAACGATCAAGCCATGGGGCTCCTAAGGTCGGGGAAGGCTCTGATACCAACTTGTAACACCCTCGATGCGACTATAGCTCCCACGTGTCGAGGCACGACTTAGAGACATAATCGCATTGAAGGCATATGTCGCAAGTTTGGCAATCTTCACAACATCCCATGTAATATGATAATAAAAGGGAGATAACAATAGTTGGCTTACACTCGCCACGTCAAACAAGTACATAAATAACATTACATCATCCAAACACTCATGGCCCGACTACGGCGCCAAAATAAAAGAGAACCCAACATGCGACAACGGTCCCAATCACCCCCAACTGGGCACCACTAGTGATCATCGGGAAAGGAAATGTAGTATCGTTGAGAGTCTTCGTCGAACTCCCACTTGAGCTCATACGCGTCTCCTGGAGCGAAATCATCAGGCCCTGCATCTGGTGTAATAGTAATCTGTGAGCCACAGGGACTCAGCAATCTCGCACCCTCGCGATCAAGACTATTTAAGCTTATAGGTAAGGCAAGGGTAAATATAAGTGGAGCTGCAGCAAGCGACTAGCAAGTATGGTGGCTAACTTATTCGCAAAAGAGAGCGAGAAGAGGAGGCAAAGCACGAGCGAGAAACTAGAGAGCAACCTGCGCAAACATTACTCCAACACCGTGTCCACTTCCCGGACTCCGCCGAGAAGAGGCCATCACGGTAACACACTCGATTGATTCATTTTTTAATTATTTAAGGTTCAAGTTATCTACAACCGGACATTAACAAATTCCCATCTGCCCATAACCGCGGGCACGGCTTTCAAAAGTTCAATCCCTGCAGGGGAGTCCCAACTTAGCCCATGACAAGCTCTCACGGTCAACGAAGGAATAGACCTCCTCCCAAGACGTTCCGATCAGACTCGGTATCTCGGTAATTCAAGACACTTCGACAGGTTAAAACAAATCCAGCAACACCGCCCGAATGTGCCGACAAATCCCGATAGGAGCTGCACATATCTCTTTCTCAGGGCACACTCAAATAAGCAATCCATACAACTAAAACCAGCCCTCAAGTTTCCCTGAGGTGGCGCTGCAAGGGGCTCTAGTTTGGACCAACACTCAGAGGAGCACTGGCCCGGGGGGGGGGGTTAAAATAAGATGACCCTTGAGTCTGCAGAACCCAAGGGAAAGAAAAGGCTAGGTGGCAAATGGTAAAACCAAGGTTGGGCATTGCTGGAAAAGCTTTAAACAAGGCGAACTATCCAGGGGTTCCCATTATAAACCAACCGCGTAAGGAACGCAAAATCCGGGAACATAGCACCGATATGACGGAAACTAGGGCGGCAAGAGTGGAACAAAACACTAGGCGGGAGGCCGAGCCTTCCACCCTTTTCCAAGTATATAGATGCATTAAGATAACATGGCAATATAATGATATCCCAACAAGTAAATAAATGTCCCAACAAGGAACGGCCTCCAATCTTCACCTGCAACTAGCAATGCTATAAGAGGGGCTGAGCAAAGCGGTGACATAGCCAATCAACGGTTTGCTAGGACATGGTGGACATGGTGGGTTAGAGGTTTGACATGGCAATTTGGGAGGCTTTCAAGCAAGTGGTAGGCATCGTAGCAATGGCATAGCAAAAGAGCGAGCAAACTAGCATAGCAAAGATAGTAGTGATTTCGAGGGTATGATCATCTTGCCTGCACAGTTGTCAGAGTTGACTGGATCCTCGAAAGCAAACTCAACGGGCTCCTCATTAGCAAACTCGTCTCCCGGCTCTACCCAAACAAGACAAACAAGCAACAAGGATACAATCAACCACGTGCAAGACCAAGCAATATGATGAAATGATGATATGCTATGCGGGATGCGATGCGGGATGCAAAATGCAAGATATGACAGGAAATGCATGAACCTGGCCTCAACTTGGAAAACCAAGTGTGCCACTGGAAAGATGAGATGAAATCGCTTGAAAACGATATAAAGAACGCCGGAATCGGAGTTACGGTTTGGAAATGGCAAGCGTTTCAATAATGACACCGGTCTGCGATTTACAGCAACTAGGCATCTAAATGCAATGAGATGAACATGCTACAGGAACCAAACATGACACCAAAATACATGGCAAGAAAGCATTCAAGATGCTTAACAAAAGTCTAGCAGTGAGCTACGGCCAATTCATCCATTAACAGTTTCAAACAAGCATGGCAAAAACGCAAATGGTAAAACAGATCTCAGACTTTGTGAAATTAACACTTGTCTGGAATTTCAGATCATATAGCCCTCTTCGGAGCAACAAAACAACATGCTACAGGACCTGAACATGACAAAGAAAGACATGGCGTAGAGCTACTCAACAAGCTTAACAAAAGTCCCTTAGTGACCTTGAGCCAAAAGGGAGCAGAAAATACAATTGCAAGCATGTGAACATAGCAAAAACATAATCAGTTTTCAGACTTAGTGAAAACTGGAACATGCTGAAACATAACTGATGAAGGCATGTTTACGAGCTCGATGCACTCACCATGGTGCAAGTCATGTCAAGACAAGCATACATCCCTTAAGAAGGCACAAAATGCAAGCTAGACATGGCAAGAACAATGACATAGCATGGCAAAAATGACAAAAGTGCTAAACGGAGTAACATATCTGACAATTAACTCAAGTAGCCCTCTTCTAACAGCATTTCGGGCATCAAGATGAACTCAAATGAAAATGTTTCAATGTAATGAAATGCTGTACTCTCTGAGATGAACATTTTGATATGCTATATGCCCAAATCGGAGCTACGGATGCAAAGTTACGTAGCCGCAAACATGTGCAGTTGGGCTAGGGTTTCTAAGACTTAGGGAAAAAAATCAACCCTGATATTTTTCAGATCTGGATCGGGGCGGCACGCGAACCGAGGTGGCCGGGCTCTCGCCGGAGGAGGGCGTGGGGCGGTGCCGGGAAGGTCGAAGGAGGCGGCGGCTGGCGGCGCCGGGCCCGGCTCCAGTCGGCGGAGTCCCGCGGCGGAGCGGCGAGCTCTGGGCGGAGGCGGCTGGAGGCGGC